>NC_092239.1:33993992-34011492 GCF_036320965.1 Panulirus ornatus | reverse complement strand
TTTGATCTCGCGAGAACACGTGTCGTAGATGAGGTTTCGTGGTAGTTGGCTGGGGGGGAGGGAGGGGGGGGGGCTTTGCGAGAGCCTTCCCTCCGTTGTTCTGTTGGGAGGAAGGTCACGTCGTAGACATTGTCTCCCGTTGTTCTGTTGGGAGCAAGAGCATGTCTTCGCCAACGTCCTCCTGTTGATTTTTTTTTTTTTGCCGTTAAGACTCGGGGCGTTTCCCGACGTCTTCCGTTGTTCTGTTGCCGGCGCGACTTCGCCGTTTCCAGCGCCTGCCGTTGTTTCTTTTGGGAGCAAGACAGACGTCGCTCGCAACACCCCTCCCCCCTCCCGCACGTCGCTGATCATCTCCAGTTCAATAGGGTGGTGTAGGGTGCTCTCTCTCTCTCTCTCTCTCTCTCTCTCTCTCTCTCTCTCTCTCTCTCTCTCTCTCTCTCTCTCTCTCAACCGGACCACGAAGCATCTTTGAAACCGTGACTCGGCGGTTTTGCGAGTCTTACGAGCTCGCTGCCCGGAATGTTAACTTCTCGGGCAGGACGGGCACGAAGGCACGGACCACGGGGGCGGGGGGCGGGGGGGCACGTCGACGGAGGCACGAATCCCTCCTTGAGCGCGAGTGTACGACCCGCCCCAGTGTGACGACCAGACGCTTGACGTGTAAGTAACTGCGTCGTATGAGAGACCCCAAGTCATTGTTCCTAAGGGTTGTACCGTCGTGCTGAGAGGGTCGGACCATCGTGCTCAGAGGGTCGCACCGTCGTGCTGAGGGGGTCGGACCATCGTGCTCAGAGGGTCGTACCGTCGTGCTAAGGGTGTCGGACCATCGTGCTCAGAGGGTCGTACCGTCGTGCTGAGGGGGTCGGACCATCGTGCTCAGAGGGTCGTACCGTCGTGCTGAGGGGGTCGGACCATCGTGCTCAGAGGGTCGTACCGTCGTGCTGAGGGGGTCAGGACCATCGTGCTCAGAGGGTCGTACCGTCGTGCTCAGGGCCGTACCGCCGTGATAAGGAGGGTCGCACTCACACTCATTTAACTCATTAGGATGAAGAGTCGCCTCATTGAGGAATCATCATCGCAGCACCGCTGTGGCGCCCCGCGCGTGTTGCACGGTATATTTCACACCATCCAGCCATCCAGCCATCCAGCCATCCATCCAGCCATCTTGGTATTGCAGTGTGTTGCATGAAGTATGATGCCGCCATTGCAGACTCCAGGGTCGGTGTTTGGTAAAGTCGTCGCTTGATCTCCCTCGATGTTTATATATGATCAGGAAGAAGCGCGGGATGTGTGTGTGTGTGTGTGTGGTTCTCGGAACGCCCCACCAGACTCGTCGTCTTCAACACCGCTGACGTGTCTGTCTGTGTGTGCCTCTCTCTCTCTCTCTCTCTCTCTCTCTCTCTCTCTCTCTCTCTCTCTCTCTCTCTCTCTCTCTATCTATCTATCTATCTATCTATCTGTCTGTCTGTCTATCTGACAGCCCTCATCACACACACACACGTATACACACACACACACACACACACACACACACACACCTGGTTGGTGATAGGCTTTGGTGCACTGAACCCCTGCTCGTGTAAGTCTGACTTTTATCATTTTACTCACCTTAACTTTATTACTTCATCCTCCTGTGACGCCTGGGGTTGCTGCCCTCCGCCAAGCTCCCAGGTGAGGGTGAAGACACGGTGAAGTCTTTATGAGGGTCTTCTATCCCGTCTCCCCCGCATAGCTCGGGCTAGGCCCAGCCTGGTCGACGAGGCTGTTCGATGTTTCTGGTCGAGATTTCGTGATGTCTCCTCCATCGTGGCCGGTCCGGCACACCTCGGAGGGAGCTGTGTTCCCAACTCCCCTGGGGTCTTGTCTTGCTGGTGTTGCACGCACCTGCCGGGAGGAGGCTGGACAGACAGACGTGGACAACCCTTACGTATAAACTATTTCCCTCCTCCTCCTCCTCCTCCCCCTCATGTTCCCTACAGCGTCTCCTGCTCCTCAGTGCTTATGATTCACGTATATTCCACCCAGTCTGTCGTTGCAGCGAGGAGGGATTGTCTGTGTATGAAACCTTGGGGGTTTTTCTACCCCTCACCTTCTGGTGTTCTGCATGTGTGCGTTTATCCCTCGCGACTACGTTCTGTTTGAGTAGAGTCTGAGGTCTTTAGCCACTCCCGGTAATGCTGGCGATTATAGCTAGGTCTCTGTAGGAGGGGAGTAACCCGTAGACGTTGTTGTAGTTCGCATACAACGGTATTGAAGACGGGAGGGACCGAGGTTCTTGGTCGCACATCTCTTGCTCATGAAATCGGAATCATCGTCCAACTCATGATCGCTGATTCGAGTGTTCCTCTGCCATGATGGTCAGAGATGAGGTCGTATGACAGTGTCAGTTATAGCGACATAAGCTCCTCATCTCCTTCGTTAATGTAGTATGTGGATGTAGTTTTGTTGTTTGTGTTTGGCAAATGGTAGAAGTTGATGGTGGGATTCGCCTTTGTCTGGGGATGGGTGGCCTTGTTTAGAAGTTGATGGCCTTGGTCAGGAGTGGATGGTGTTGGACAGAACGAGACGGCCTTGCTCAGGATTGCATGGTGTTGGACAGAACCAGATGGCCTTGGTCAGGAGTGGATGGTGTTGGACAGAACCAGATGGCCTTGGTTAGGAGTGGATGGTGTTGGACAGAACCAGATGGCCTTGGTCAGGAGTGGATGATGTTGGACAGAACTAAACGGCCTTGGTCAGGAGTGGGGTTGTGGCCGAGTGGTGGTGGTGTGAGCAAGTGAGAGGGACGCGACAAACCAGTGAGAGGCAAGAGAATGGAGAGAGGGGAGAAAAGCGCGGGGAGAGGGGAAGGAGGAAGACTTGATCTGGCTTTTGCTCATGTTTTATTCAGGAGGGGCTGGTCGCCCCCCTGCTACAGATTGACACGGCTACAGGGGACCGCCAACCCGCATGTCACATGGCCTCTTTCTCCTTTTCCTTCTTCCTCCTCTTTATCTCCTCCTCCTCCTCCTTTTCCTCTTTTCTTAATTTGTCCTCTCCAATTCGCTTCTTCCCTGTGGTTATCTTTTTTTTCCCCCCTTCTAGTGGGAAACGGGCCTGTTTCAGTAAGCAACGAGGCTATTACGTCGAAAGATGACTTAGAGAGAGAGAGAGAGAGAGAGAGAGAGAGAGAGAGAGAGAGCGAGAGAGAGAGAGAGAGAGAGAGAGAGAGAGAGAGCTTTCTTTCTTTCCTTCGGGTGGCTCAAGACGAGATGTTGCCCTGAGGCCAGCCAGTACCGGCGCGCGACGACCACCGCAGGAAAATGCGTCTCCTGAAGGGGTCGTTTGAGTTTCCGTGTTGACGGTGTATTATGGGTGTGTGTGTGTGTGTGTGTGGACGTGAGAGCCTGGACTGATATGCACGTGTGGGGTGAGGTAGGGACGACGAGGTTGCCACGCGGTCCAAGAGGGGAGCGATACTGGACAGCCAACTCTAGTGCTGGCTCACGCCCGCCGCTGCTGTTACCAGCACACACACACACACACACACACACACACGGTAAATGTTCCTCCCTGGTCGGTGGCTGCCGCCCCGAGAGAGAGAGAGAGAGAGAGAGAGAGAGAGAGAGAGAGAGAGAGAGGCTATAAATCACGAGTTCATTCCGTCCGTGTTTGGTGCTTGAGATTAAAACTAATCTAATTTATTACCCCTCCCCCCTTTTTCAAGTTTTAAATCTCGCCTTTTGGCTCGTTCTCTCTCTCTCTCTCTCTCTCTCTCTCTCTCTCTCTCTCTCTGTATGTTCAGAATAACCTGATGTCGGTGAAGAATGGTTCGTCTGTCTGTCTGTCCTCCCGTCCGTCTGTCTGCCCGCACGTCTTTCAATCCGTCGTGTCTGTCCTCCCGTCCGTCTGTCTGTCCGCCCGTCCGTCCGTCACAACCATACTTCCTCCCCTCTCCTCTCACGAGACCCTTCTCTCGCCACCACCACCACCACGCCCTTGCTCACGTCCACCACTTGTTTTGGCAGTCTCGTCTCCCCCCACCTACCCCCACCTCCTCTTCCTCCTTCTCCCCCGGATGAAGCTCTTCTTTATCTCGTATTGGATGTCGGGTTTTCTGGCCGATTTACCGACGATTGTGGTTAGCATTAAGACCCCCGACAGATGAAAGGCTGGAGCGGCTCCAGGGGAGGGAGGGAGGGGGGAGGGTGCAGGGCGGAGGAGGGAGGACCCCCCCCCCCCACCTCCCCGACCTAGGCCAGTGAGGTTGGTGTTCGGAGAGAGAGAGAGAGAGAGAGAGAGAGAGAGAGAGAGAGAGAGAGAGAGAGAGAGAGAGAGAGGTTAAAGAGGTTTTGTCTAGCGGGAGTAGGGTGGGTCTTTGACCGGGGGGTTGCGGGGGGGAGGAGGGGAGGGGAAAGGTCGCCTTTTGATGCCTCTTCGACAGTACACACTCCCCCTTACCCCCCATTCCCCATCTCCTCCCTCCGGGATGTCTCGTGGGCCCCGGGGCCGATCCCCTGAATTGGATAAATGGATTACGTAGTTCCGGCGTCATCACTTGTTTTTAAGAAGGCCAGACGACGGAGCCCTTTTGCTAGGGGGAAGGTGGGGTGTGTGTGGTGTGGTAGGAGCTGGTCCAGCTGAAATGGATACCATCCACGATGGTTTGTTTATTAGGATGTCTCGTGTGTGTGTGTGTGTGTGTGTGTGTTGGGGGGAGGGGGGTAGGTTTGGTCTCGTGTTTTCTAGTGTGTTTTGTTGTTGATGTCATCTGTTTGTTTATGGTGATTAACACCTCTCGTGTTTTCATGTTGTGGATGAAATATAATCCTGATTATTTTTTTTTCTTATCACCTTAAGCCGTTGAGATGTCTCGGGTGTGTGTGTGTGTGTGTGTGTGTGTGTGTGTGTGTGTGTGTGTGTTACCTTTCGTCCACCGGGCCCACACACAAAGGGGGGGGGGTTATTCTACCCTCCCCAGGCCCAAAGATGAGGGAGTGTGACCCTTATCAAGGAGGGGACATGCTGTGATATAGTGTGTGTTCCGTTCCCAAGAGGCAGCTTTGCGTGTCTTTATCTTCGCTTCAGAGTATTTTTTTTTTTTTTGTACAGTCGTGGACACAGGTCCTGGGACGCGCTTGAAGCTCCCTCGGCGCGGGCTTCGGCTCCGGGTCGAAGCTGTGCCGAGGCTTGTGTGTCTGCTGGTCGAGACACAGAGGGTTCGAGACAGGATCAGGAAGCGTGCGGGATCGAGGACATTTCTCAGCCTCTTTATACACCCATATATTCCTATGAGTCCACGGGGAAAATGAAATGCGATAAGTTCCCAAGTGCACTTTCGTGTAATAATCACATCATCAGGGGAGACACAAGAGAGAAATATAAGTCATTTCATATGCATCGAAGAGACGAAGCTAGGACGCCATTTGGTAAACATGCAATTGTTCATATATATATTCCACATGATCGTACCCCCACCTCAGTACTAGTGCCGCCACCGTGTCAGACTCCCTTCCTCTCCAATCACCAACACAAGTTCAGTCGGCGTAACTTGGCTCTTTAGGCTGCTCCTCCTCTGGTCCTCTACCTTAGAGAGCCTTCTTTCCTGTATGAGAATCGTCTTCTTGGGTAGACCCAGCCATCTTTCCCTCCGTATTACCAAAGACCATAATCCCTCCTTGGAACCACCAGCCCTCTCCTTTACCTCCTCTCCTACGTTGAGATGCCTAATTGGGATTATGAACAAGCTTGTTGCATCCTATTAGGTCCCTCTTGTAGTGCGGGCGGGGGTCTGGGGGAGGTCGAGCACCCGCCAGCGAGGGGATTGAGGCTAGGAGCTTCCCTCGCCCCAAGCCTTCCTCAGAAACTTCGAGTTCGAAGTCTTCTGGAGGAGGGCACCATGGGATTCGGTACCCTGTGGTTTGTTCCCTCCAGTAGGTGAAGATGTTAATGCTCTTACCTGGGGGTAACTGTGGGCTCTCACGATGATAGCCGTCACAACCCCTTGAGCGCGATGGTGCGTTCTTTTGAGCGCGGTGGTACGTTTTCTTTTTGAGCGCGGTGGTACGTTCTTCGAGCGCGATGGTATTTTCTTTTGAGCTCGGTGGTACGTTCTTTTGAGCGCGATGGTTACGTTCTTTTGAGCGCGGTGGTACGTTCTTCGAGCGCGATGGTAAGTTCTTTCGAGCGCGGTGGTACGTTCTTCGAGCGCGATGGTTACGTTCTTTTGAGCGCGGTGGTACGTTCTTCGAGCGCGATGGTAAGTTCTTTCGAGCGCGGTGGTACGTTCTTCGAGCGCGATGGTAAGTTCTTTCGAGCGCGGTGGTACGTTCTTCGAGCGCGATGGTAAGTTCTTTCGAGCGCGGTGGTACGTTCGTCGAGCGCGATGGTTACGTTCTTTTGAGCGCGGTGGTACGTTCTTCGAGCACGACAGAACGATCTTTGGGTATGGCGATCTGGCCTTTCGACAGATCTGTGAAGGATGAGGGCAAAGACCAGGCCAGTGTACCCAAGGGTCGCACCGTCGTGCTCTAGGGTCGCGCCATCGAGCTCGGTGCGTTAAGGGCCAGGGCAGGTACCCAGCAGCCCTGAAAGCCGCAGTAAAAGAGGCGAGGCTGCGGAGAAATGACTGAATTTGTTTACGGAAAGAGAAAAGTTGGCAAATAATCCAGAATTGCGTTAACTTGGGATAACTTTTCGCAGTAACTGAATCGCTGCCATGGTTGATATTCAAAGCTTTCCCTGGGCGCTTTGTTTGTCTGTTACACTAGTCTGTTTGCCTGCACCTACCGTCGAATTTACTCTCTTTGCCTTACGATAGTTTGGCAGGTCTTCTACCCCCACACCTGCGTCTGGGACCTTACCTTACGTATACCTCACGATGGTTTGGGAGGTCTTCTACCCCCACACCTGCTTCTGGGACCTTACCTTACGTATACCTCACGATGGTTTGGGAGGTCTTCTACCCTCACAGCTGGTTCTGGAACCTTACCTTACCTTACGTATACCTTAAGCTGGTTTGGGAGGTCATCTACCACCACACCTGGGTCTGGGACCTTACCGAAGACCCCCGAGGTCCCATCTTTGATCTTCATTTGACGTGTACCTGACACCTGTGTCGGGGGCCAGTTTCTGTCCTCGCATCCTGGGCGGGTACTTCCTTGTGCGGTGTTCCTCGTTTTGATCGACCAAGTTACACCCTCCTCCTTCCTCCTCCTCCTCCTCCTCCTCCTGTGGATATATTCTTGTCTTCGGTTCACTGTACCGAAAGAAAATTATGCAACAGTCCCCAGCCTCCTAGTATAACAACCCCGTTTTCTGTCAGTGTAAACACCGCCTTGTTTTCCCCACTGGGATTAAAACAACTTTTTTTTTCCCATGTCTATCACGGGTCTCGATTTTTTCCCCCCCACAGTGCGGATTACTGACACAATTGTCTGGCATTATTCATGTTTATATTTCATCTCTGGCATCACGTTCTGGTGGAGGGGGATCGCAATGGTGTTAAATGGTGCTGAGGGGGTTTGTTCCTGGCTTTTTCGACTGTTCGTGTCCGCTGCGAGTGTTCAAACATTTCTTCTGGCCGCACAGTGTTGTTAATTTGGCCTAGGAAGTGTTATTTGCTCGATGACTTTACATAACACCGTTATGAGTGTTCGCTTTTTTTTCTCTTTTTTTCCCCCTAAGTGATGTTCATAAATAGCATTAGTACTGAGAGAGAGAGAGAGAGAGAGAGAGAGAGAGAGAGAGAGAGAGAGAGAGAGAGAGAGAGCTAGCTCTTGCCCTGAATTGTGTCGGGGGAATTTTTGTCACTGTTATCTTGGGAGGGGAGGAAGCGCAGATTGTTATCATTTGTTATCATTAGAGATAAGGTGATATTGTTTTTCGTATGCCCGTAGAGATAAGATCATAGTTCTTTTTTTTTTTATTTATTTATTGATGTTCCTGCTGTGGCATACTTCGGAGTTGATGTATTCACTCCGGTAAAGGAAGGTATTACTCATGGCGGACGCAGGGAGGGAGAAGGAAAGGAAGAAATTTGCATACCCATGAATGGAATTAGAGAACTCCGAGATGTCGCCCAGGTGGATGTCCCCCCAAAATGCATAGGTTTGAGCTCAGGGAAATAATGTGTGTGTGTGTGTGTGTGTGTGTGTTACCGGACATGTTTACCAAATGGCGTCCTAGCTTCGTCTCTTCGATGTATATCAACTGACTGTTATATTTCTCTCTTGTCTCTCCCCTGATGATGTGATTATTACACGAAAGTGCACTTGGGAACTTATCGTGTTTCATTTTCCCCGTGGACTCATAGGAGTATATATATATATATATATATATATATATATATATATATATATATATATATATATATATATATATATATGCTGAAGATTTAATAATTTTTTGAAGCACTGAACCTGGGTTTACAAGAGCTGGGGGTATTTTTACCCTGAAGCCATTCAGCTGTGAGCTGTGGAGGTTGGTTTTCCGAGTTTAATTCTCAGAATTCTGTGGAGAATTTTACCGATAATTGACATTAGTGCTATTAGTGTGTGTGTGTGTGTGTGTGTGTGTAGGTTTATACGTGTTTGTGTCAGTGTATGTGTGTTTATGTGGGCTTATTTGTCCCCCATGTTTGTTTGTGTGTATATGTGTGTGTTTAGGTTTATGTGTGGAGGTTTATATGAGTATGTATGTGGCAAAGTATGTGTATTTATGTGGGCTTATTTGTCTTCCATGTTTGTGATTGCTCGTGTATGTGTGTGTGTGTTTTTGTGCGCATGTCTGCGTGTGTGTGTGTGTGTGTGTGTGCGCTTGTGGCTGTATATCATACGTGTGTTTGCGCGTGCGCGCGGGTGTGTGTGTGTGTGTGTGTGTGTGTGTGTGCGCGCGCGCGACAAAGAAATCTGTTATTCGCAGCATCATGGTAGTTTGGGGTTTGACCCTTGACCCTTGGCCGCTTTTGGTAATTAGAGACCATTTTTATAATTAGTCATTAATCTTCTGGCCGGAGCCAAGGATCAGCCTCTGGCTCATTGTGGCCGGGAACACTGTCGCCCATGTAATTAAAGGGGTTTAACTGGCTACAGGTGTATGCAGGTATAATTACTTCGGGAAGTTAGCTAATTACTTCAGAAGTTATTTAGTCACTTTGGAAAGAATCGTGTTAGACTGTTGATGATTTAATTTGGTAATACTTTTATTACTTGAAAGATTAATTACATTAGAAATTATTTGAATTACTATAGAAATCATTTTTTTGTTTTTTTAGTGACGGTACAGTTATTGTAGTTTGGGCAAAAACCGTATAAGTTCTCTCTGCATATATTATCCTTGTACTCGAAAATGTGATTTTCTCTGTGAATACACAGAAGGCAAAAACCTTAAGCTAAACTGGAGTTCGTATAAATAATTTCGCAGTTGAAGTATACATTACTAATGGTCATAGTTTGCCTGCCTGTGCACAAGTAGGTTGTTTTTGCCATAATGGAATCTCGGTTTATTTGTTCGAGTGAATGTACGAACTGAATTTGACACTGTCTTTGTGATACGGTGAATTTCACAGTCTTTGTGAGAGAGTGAATTTGACACTGTCTTTGTGATAGAGTGAATTTGACACTGTCTTTGTGATACGGTGAATTTCACACTGTCTTTGTGATAGAGTGAATTTGACACTGTCTTTGTGATAGAGTGAATTTGACGCTGTCTTTGTGATACAGTGAATTTGACACTGTCTTTGTGATACAGTGAATTTGACACTGTCTTTGTGATACAGTGAATTTGACACTGTCTTTGTTATACAGTGAATTTGACACTGTCTTTGTGATAGTGAATTTGACACTGTCTTTGTGATAGTGAATTTGACACTTTGTTATACAGTGAATTTGACATTGTCTTTGTTATACAGTGAATTTGACACTGTCTTTGTGATACAGTGAATTTGACACTGTGATACAGTGAATTTTCCCACCTCGTATTCATGATAGTGAATGTATTGCTGTATTTGAGTGGGTGAATTTTGAGAAAGAATAGTGTGCTTGCTGTTTAATATTCATGATTGAGGATAATTAGGTTATTATGTTGTTGGTATCTGAAAGTTTCACGGATAATTAGGGTGATTATGTTAATGTAATTTTTTTTTTACGAGTGTCGGAAGGACATGGTAATTGTGAGGTGGTTTGTGGCAAATATAAAAGTGTAGTTTCGTAGCTTGATGAAATGCATTGGTGGTGGTTGGTAGTGGGTTTCAAGCCGGCCTGGTCCCTAGTGGCCCTTGTAACGATGTGTTATGATTACATTTTTTTTTTTTTTTTTTGACCAGTAATTAGAGAAATCTACACACATGGGGTTCGATCTCGTATATACGCGTGTCATTCACGTTCTTGTATTGTACGTGGAGAGAGAGAGAGAGAGAGAGAGAGAGAGAGAGAGAGAGAGAGAGAGAGAGAGAGAGAGAGAGTCATGCAATCTAGGCGTCTCCATCTCTTGAATTTTCTATACCATCAACCAGCCTTTTTTTTTTTAAACCCTTCGTAGATTGCTGGCGTGAACAGCTCTCTCTCGTTCAAACTATTCAGGCCATCCTCCCAGCGGTGCATTTTCACGTCTTTTCCATCAAGCGTCTTGGCCCGACACCGATCCATGTTGCTGCCTTCACTTACTGTAAACATTACAGGCTACCCGGGTGACAGGTGTGTACAGATTGTAACGAATGGTAGTTTTCGACCTTTTGGGCCGCGCGCGCGCCCTGAAACAGCCAGCTCGGGGTGATCAGAGCATCAACAGGGACACAGGTTATTGTGTTTTCTGTTTATTACCGTTGATGGCTGTCGAAGGAGCCTTGTGTGATTTTATATTGGATATATATTTTAGTTCTACGTTTCAGGGAACCGTTTAATAACGGTTTCTGGTCACATGTGAGAAGTGGACATGGTAGTGATGCCTTGCTAGTGTTGGCTTCTGTGTATGTATATGTATTGTGGATAGTCACGTTGTACTGAGCGACCTGTATACGTCTGCATGACCACTGAAGTTGAAGGCACGACCCTTGAGAAGGAAGGTACGACCCTCGTGTACGAAGGTACGACCCTCGTGTACGAATGTACGACCCTGGAACACGTAAGGCGCCGCCCTTGGGCATGACCGTCTTGCTTCTTGTTTTTTTTGTTTAAGTCTTACATGCAATATACTTGTTCCCCTCCCATCCCCACCACGTGGTCTCCCACGTGCTCCTCCCTTCCTCCCATCCCCACCACGTGGTCTCCCACGTGCTCCTCCCGTACCACCACAACCAACACCACCTGCTCCCTCCCTACCTCCCTCACCATCGACGTGCCTTCTTCCTCCCGCCCTCACCAACGTCGACCTGCTCCCCACCTTCCTCCCTCCCTCACCAACGTCGACCTGCTCCCCACCTTCCCTCCCTCCCTCACCACCACCGACCCACTCGCCTCTCCTCCCTTGGCCACCATCACCCCATTCTTGCTCCCCTCCCCAACCAGGGCAGTTAGTAACTACAAAGTGGATTTCATAGTTCATTTATATTTGTCTTGGAGAGAGTAAGGTAAAGCTGGCACACTGCAGGAGTTGAGCCAAGTTTTAAGTGGGTCTTTATTGAATTTCCAACCCGTTCCCCGACGCTCATGCCGAAAAACTCGCCAATCTCTTACACAACTTTTTCCTGTAGCTTTTAAGGCAGCCAGGAACCTAGCATTTTTTTTTTATTAGTATTAGTTTTTATTCTTGTCGGTATGGTATACCGTAATCCAGTTTTTTTTCAGTTTTCATCTAGTCCCACGGCTTTTTTTTCCCCCTTGCTTTTGTTTCGTCTCTGGAAAGTACTTTAGGCCAACTTTTGTTTTTTATTGTTTTACTTTATTTTCTGTTTTTATTTTCTCTCCGCCCTTAAAGGCAAGGGTTACTGTAGTGTTGTTTGGTCCTGCGCTGTCGCTTCTTGGGTTTCCCCTGGTCGTTCGCGTTGGCGAGAGAGAGAGAGAGAGAGAGAGAGAGAGAGAGAGAGAGAGAGAGAGAGAGAGAGAGAGAGAGAGAATATTCCTCTTGTACTACCTCTTCTGTGTCTCTCTCTCTCCCTCTTCCTCCCTCTTTACTCCTCTCCTTTCCTTTATTTCCCCTTTATCCTTCCTCATCTCGTTAGGAGCGAGGACACCTGACCCTGTTCAGAATCACGAAACAAAATCGTTCGAAACGTTTCAGATTCTTGTGAACCACCGGAACCCGAGATTAAAACTTTTCACCTCCTCGTCTGCTCATGGATGATTATATATATATATATATATATATATATATATATATATATATATATATATATATATATATATATATATATTCATTCGTCTTCGAGGATAGAAAGTAAACATGAATGCTCTTGCTTTCATTTTGTGTTTTATTTCTTAGGTTTAACTTTTGAGGTTATGTATGTATGTATATATATATATATATATATATATATATATATATATATATATATATATATATATATGTATATATATATATATATATATATAACATGGAGGGTTACTGAGACTGGAAGAAGACCTTCAGTCTCAGGAATTAAGTGGAGAGGACTCGAGAACTGAGGAAGGAAATGAGCATTTTGAAGCAGGCGAATAAAGTTCGAGACTTGACCCATGAA
Source organism: Panulirus ornatus (assembly GCF_036320965.1). Classification (NCBI taxonomy): domain Eukaryota; kingdom Metazoa; phylum Arthropoda; class Malacostraca; order Decapoda; family Palinuridae; genus Panulirus; species Panulirus ornatus. The sequence continues at coordinate 33,998,858 of NC_092239.1, read as the reverse complement.
CTCTCACTACCCAGTAATGATTGTGAATCATCTTCAGGAAGACACAAGAGGGAGTCTAGAAGGTTAGAATATATTTTTTTTTTAAGTTTTTTTTGGGGAAACTTGTATTTTTTTACCCTTCGTAATTTGACTATAAGTTTTTGGGTTTGATTTTAGGGCTGGAGAGATTAAATCCCATGGGCACGACGGTGAGGACCTTGAGTACGACGCTGTGACTTCGAGTACGACGCCGCCGCGACCCTTAAGGACGACGTTCTGACCCTTAGAGTAGGATGGGCAGGGTGTTCGACCAGACCCTTGCCAGGTCAGGCCAAAGGGCCCTACACATGCCCAGGGCAAAGGGCTCCCTCAGGCCTTTTATACCAAAGTTCCGCACTGCCTTGACAAAGGGTCGTGCTCAAGGGTCATACCGTCGTGCTGAAGGCTCGAGTGGCTCGTACTCAAGGGTTCCCACCGTCACAGAGCCAGAACCTGGCCGTAGACATGGGCCACCTTCCCCAGCAGTGGCCACAGGGCCAGGCTACGTGGGCCGATGGGGGGGTGAACATCCCCAGCTCGGTTGGAGCCATTCCGTAAGAAGCCTGTGAGCTGTGTACTGTGCCCGGCCTCGACTTGACACGTAGGATAACTAGTTTCTCTCTCTCTCTCTCTCTCTCTCTCTCTCTCTCTCTCTCTCTCTCTCTCTCTCTCTCTCTCCCCCTCCACACGCGCCAGCCCCACCGCAGTCCAAAGGCGCCCACCCCACACGCCCGCCCCACGCAATCCAAAGTCCACACCCCCACACACGCCCGCCCGCCGCGGTACGTAACCGGGGGCATGATTGATGCTCTCCGTAAGAGGGTAGTAGGTAGTAATTAGCGTCTAAGGTCGGATCTTCGCCGCTAATGAGGCGCTCGGCAGCCACAGTCTCGAGTGAGGAGAGGCAAGTGTTTTCACGGCCTGAGATGTGGGGGGACCACCACCACCCCCCCAACTCCCCCACGCGACGGACTTCGATGTGGGAGTTCGAACCAGTGGAGAGGATTGATCCCTAGCCATGTTCGTGTGGCTGATCTCTACGCCGTCCTTGTCGAAGTACTGCATCCATTCTCTCTCTCTCTCTCTCTCTCTCTCTCTCTCTCTCTCTCTCTCTCTCTCTCTCTCTCTCTCTCTCTCTCTCTCTCTCTCTCTCGGTAATAGATGATTTACGAAGGCAAACGACACTTGTCATCGTTGGTTCTCATTGTAACAACTAAAAGAGACGAATTTCCCCGAGTCCGCTTTTAATTTCTTGTGAGTCATTGATATCGACTGGGGCTAGTAGCGAGGTGATAACCCGCGGGTGATTAAGCGTTCCCCCCGAACTGCGTAATTGTCCACTCAGTGAGTCGCATCTCGTTTAACTACACTCATCACACATAACACAGGACATATTACTCCGGGATCCATATATCATGTTTGACAGCTGTGTGTGTGTGTGCGTGTGTGTGTGTGTGTGTGTGTGTGTGTGTGTGTAAGTGCTGTTTGTCTTGTAGAGAATGTTAGTTTGTGTATGTATGTTTTGTGATTGTGTGTGTGTGACCACCACGAACCCTGCCGGGGTCGGGCGCGTGTGGGTTCGAATCCTGGACTCTGTAGTTGGCCTACACCCCAACCCAGGTGTTCATCCTCCCTTCGGGGGGCTGGTCGATAAATGGGTAACTGGCCAAAACTAGAAGTGAGTGAGTGTGTGTGTATGTACACCTGTAGCAGCACACATCGCACATACATACGGCAGAGAGATGGAGCAACACTGAGTGTAAAGCTCTCTGCCCTACACACACACACACACACACACACACACACACACAGGGAACAAGGACCGAGTGTAACAGACCAGAGTGATGTGACGTCTGTTCCCAATCATATTTTTCGTGTCGATGTTTTCAAATTAATTTCCTGTGATGGCGACCTCAGCCCGGCAGCGTCCCACAGCTTCCCATCGAGCACCAGGCAACAAGCGACCTTCCCCGCGCCCGCTCCTAGGCTCGTATTTACATGCTCGGACCGCTCTGGGAGGCGACGGGATGAGAGGAAATTCGCCCCTAAACCCCGGCGCGGCAAGGATCATCGGCCCCTGCCACCCGGCGAGCCGCGGCAGAGCGGCAGCGGCGGCGGCATTTATGGCGGCAGGAAGAGTGGACGGTAATGAGAAGCGAATCAGCTTTCCACTTATCTTCGTTCTCGTTCGACAACGGTACGACCCCCTTCACGACGACCACCAGGTCCCTCTCTCTCTCCCTCGGTCGTCGTCGTGGTCCACCGCGTCCTCCCTCCGTCAGTAGCCCGTGGCCGCTGCCAAGGCCTTCGGTTACAAGCCATTTACACGCGTCCGACGACGAGCAAATAAAAACACAGACACATGTCTGGGGAAATCCACTCGACGCATTCGCAATCCCACACATCAAATGCGATGGAAATGGAATTGCAACTCGGCACACACACACACACACACACACACACACACACACACACACACACACACACACACACACACACACACACACACAAAAGACTGTGGGGGTGCCCTTATACAGACTCAATAGCTCTTTGTCGGGTTCTTTTTTCTTTTCTTCTTTCTTTCTGCTGAGCGCTTTCCGAGGCCTTTGAAGGATTTCAAGGGAGACTCGGCTGCTAACGTATTAACTGCGATTTACTGGCGGGGTAATGTATGGTGTGCACCCCTGCAGGCACCTCCTCCTCCTCCTCCTCCTCGCCCGTGAGGAGGAGGAGGTGGTGAGGGTGTCCTTCCCTCCCTCCCTTACCCCTGAAGAATTACTCCGTTGGTTCGGGTGTTGGAGAGCGTTGGAGGCAGGCGGAGGAGGAGGAGGAGGTGGTGGAGCCTTTTTGGGGGGGAGAGGAGGCGTGTTAGAATGCGAGTTTTGGGTGTTGGAGAAGACGCACCTTGTATAGTGTTGGAGAGGGGTGGGGGGGAGGAGAGTGGAAATAGGAGAGAGAGAGAGAGAGAGAGAGAGAGAGAGAGAGAGAGAGAGAGAGAGAGAGAGAGAGAGAGAGAGCCTGTGTTCCCTTTGTGTTGCGCGCGCACTTGTCTGCTTTAGCTGAACGCTGCTAATGTAGTTGATTTGGGCAGACGGCAGCGGGGGGGCCTCCCCCGGCCGGCATAATATCCCCCGGATCAATACACACGGCTCTACCATACCCACAGCTTGACGCTGTAATCGATTTGTAATTATGTTTTAATGACGTTTCTGACATTGGTGTGAGGTCAGGACACATACCGCCACCACCACTGGCGGTGTTGCATTATGTGTGTGTGTGTGTGTGTGTGTGGTGTGCTCTCAGGCCCAACAGAGGGGAATAATGTATGCTTCTTTCCCTACATATTTTTCCCCGCGTGGACGACGTGTGTGTGTGTGTGTGTGTGTGTGTGTGTGTGTGTGTGTGATGGTGCAGGATTGGGAGTGAGTGCTTTGTCCTCTTTAATGCCAGGGGTATGGGAGTATATGGGGAGGACAGGTGATACAAGACCGGATGGTCTGTGACGAGGTTATCTGATGGAGGACAGGACGTGGGAAGGACAGATAACAGAAGACCAGATGCTCATGTGACGAAGTTATCTGCTGGGGGACAGTACATGGGAAGGACAGGTGACATGAGACCAGATGGTCTATGACGAAGTTATCTGTTGGAGGACAGATAACAGAAGACCAGATGGTCTGTGACGAAGTTATCTGATGGAGGACAGTACATGGGAAGGACATATAACAGAAGAACAGATGGTCATGTGACGAAGTTATCTGCTGGAGGACAGTACATGGGCCGATAGGTAACAGAACACCCCGTGGTCTTCGACGAGGTCTAATGCTGCAGACCAGGAATGGTACGTTGCACGCCTAATCTGTGTAAGATGTATACAGGGTAGTGAAGGAAAACTCTTTCATGATGAGAGCCAATCACGCCCAGTACCCCTGGGCGTTTTTGTTTTCTCCCCCCCGAGACCAAACAACAGATAAGGGCGACTGCCAAGAACAGCGGGCCAACGGGTCAGTTCGACGCCGTCCGCGAGAGAGAGAGAGAGAGAGAGAGAGAGAGAGAGAGAGAGAGAGAGAGAGAGAGAGAGAGAGAGAGAGCGGGGACATCCGATGACCGTTTGTGATGATAATAGATTGGATCCAGGGAATGGTCACCAGCCCTGGAGGAGCGAGGGTAATGGGGGACTGATAGATAAGGAGACAGAGCAAGCTGCCGCCAGTCTAGCCCGCCGGGGTGAGGTCATACACGCAGGTCGTGTCCTGTACTGGTCGAACGGAGGGCCGTTCCGTGTCGGGGACGGGTGAAGCTGTGTTGCCATAAATAACAAACGAGGTCTTCTTAAGAGCACGTGTTTGGGCTGGACCAAGCACAACAAACACGCCCCCCGCCAAGCCCCTTTTTACGTTGTGTTTTTTCCCTCCTCCTCCTCCTCTCCGCCCCCCCCCCCCCCCCCCCCCCCCACCTCCCCGGTGATAATTGTTAATGCGTGGGTTGCAGCGCGCGCTAATTGTGTAATTTATACCAGCGATTCGGTGTCATTTAAGGGGGGGAAGGGGGGGGGGGGAACAGACGATTGTTTGTGGCGCTGTGTTGCGGAGGGTAATTCGCTACGAATTTAATTTCGTTTTCAGTTATTCAAATGTTGTTTGGGGAATAGTCCGATGATTGGAATTAAATTCTATTTATTACCTCGGCGGGCAGTTTCTGCTGGAGGGTTGTAATCTGGCTGAAATGTAATTGAATACCTTCGTCATCTTAATGTTTTTTAATTGTACGTCGGGTTTTTTCTTTCTTTCTTTCTTCTGTCGAGTATGTTTTGAATTTCCTTTGTTTATTTGAGAAGGATTACGTGTC